>NC_071402.1:27062514-27100014 GCF_017976375.1 Cuculus canorus
GATGGTCTCACAAGGACTCTCTAGTGTTACATGCTCTTTTTGTCTTGGGGCTGGTAGCGTATGGTTGTTATTTGAGCACAGTTCTGCTGCTTTTCAACTTATTCAGCTTAGTAAGTATGGGTGGATGTGAACTGAGAAGATTCTCTGGGTTTGCTCCTGGATAAGTAGTGGTTGTCTGATGACAAGGAGAGTGAAGGGGGTTTTATCATACATGGCTGAACGCTCAAAGGCGATAGTTAGGAGGTACTTCAGTATTTTTAAGGACATGTATTCCCACAGCCAAACTGCCTATTGACCCTGTGGAAAGAGTTGTCTGCTGAGCAGGGACCATATGGAAGCTTTCTATAGTTCTTGCTGGACCACATGGCAAATATGTCTAATTTTAATACACATTTTATAGACCTATACAAACTGGGACCAAATTAAGTTGAGACAAGAGATAGGGCTCATTAGTTTGCCTTCAGGACTGTGCTAGCATGGAAGTATTTTTTCCCAAGACCAGAGCTAGAATCTTGGCTGTGTCCCACAGCATTACCATGACAGGAGAGAGACTCTTGAGCCCTGCAGTCCCTTCTGTGCAGTAGACTTGTCCTGAAGGGACAAGGGTAGTTTCAGGCTGGACATTAGGAAAAAATTTTTCATGGGAAGGGGCATTGGGCACTGGAACGGGCTGCCCAGGAAGGTGGTTGAGTCACCTTCCCTGGAGGTGTTTAAAGGACGGGTGGATGAGGTGCTGAGGGGCATAGTTTATGGATTGTTAGGAATGGTTGGACTCGATGATCCAGTGGGTCCTTTCCAACCTAGTGACTCTATGATCCGATGAAACCAGACCTGTTTTCAGTTTTGCCTCTGAACTACTGCCTGACCATAGGCAAGTCACAGAAACCTTCTTGAAGTCTTTTTGCATGCTGTATATCCTGCCTTGTCTAGATCCACCACAGATTGCGAGGTCTAACAAACTCCATGTGTACTGGAGCCTTGGTGACCAGAAGCAGGCTGTACACTTGACCTACTCATAGAGGGATCTGAATTCGTTTTTTTTTCCAATAACCCCATTATTTTTCACTATATGATCTGATAAAGATTGTTTAAAATGATATTTTGAGCAGATTTGATAATAGTTGTGTTGAACTGAATGTTTTCAAATACTACTTTTCTTCACTTTGATTTTAAGTCTTTGTTCAAATGTTGCTTGATAACCACTATAAGCCCAAAAGTCCTCTTCCAAATTACAAGGCATGTATTTCATGCTTTTCTATAATAACTTCTAAAAAATAAGAAACTGAGTCAAACCATGTTTAATAAATACATTAAAAGTTGTACTATTTGTTTTCTGTGCAGAGAAGATGTTCAACCCATTTGGAATGAACGATGCCTTTAGTTGCAAATTTTCATGTTTTTTGTTAAAGAGCAAGAATCAACATTAAGGAAAACAAGTAAAATAAATCAAGATTTTTGCTAGCCAGTTCAAATTTGTCTCCAAGAAGTCAGGAATATCTACATCTGAAATAGATCCCTTTTGTTTGTGAATGTAAACAAGGAAAGCAAATGTGTTGGTTTTGTTTGATTTCTCATCTGCCAAGTGGGGGCTTCATATTTCTACCTCACAGGAATACTGAGCTCTGATGATACATCTTCCAAATGTTTATCACTATTAATAGGATCAGACCTAGGATTTTGTGTCTTCCAGGTATATATTTGTAAATACATGTAAACTTTTCCAATCGTTTCCCACCATGTGAGGCAGTTTAAGTAGATGGATGTCTTGAGTTTGATTCTGAGCGAGATTTTTAAAAAATAACAACTTAAAACAAGTGAAAAGTTCTGCTCATAAAAGCGCTCAATATCTCTTTCGGTTATGTGGTAGCCCTGGACAAAAATGATAACCGAAAGAAGATACTTGTGTTCTGTGAGGATCTGAAAAGACTTAACATTCCACAACTGGCTGATTTCCTATCCTAAGATGAAAAAGTGATAGCAATTGCTGGAGGTTTTTTGTGTTTCGTATGTATTAATCCTGTTCTGGCATTTTCTTGTTGCACAGTGGATCTACTCTTATGGTACAGAAACAGGTGCTGGAGCATTTGCCATTGTTATAATTCTCACAAAGTAAGTTAACAAGATCCTGTGCTCAAAACTTTCCAGAACATCTGCTTTTTTGCGTTGTTCCCTGCATGTTAGTTTAAGAATCTTTTTGATTTTAAAGGGAAAAAAAAAAATAGGGGAAGAGGGGCTCCCTACCTTTGGAGTTATTTCAAAGCAGAAGGGACCATTGGAGTACTTTGTCTTGTCTCTAGTTACTAAAGATCATAGAATTTAATCCAATACTTGAAAATCCCCAGGCAACAAGTAATTGTGCACTAGGCATGGAAGATGGGTCAGGGCACATCACCTCATGACACAAATAAGTAGGTAAGAAGTGAGACGGGACTGTCTTCATGTCGACGTATGTATTTGCTGCAGAGAAAGGAAGATTTTTCCCAGGATCTGTAACTATCTCTTCCAATGGGAAAGACACACAGTTTCGCCTTGGTCCCAAGTCTAGCAAGAAATGTGACTAAGTATGACCCCAGTAGACAGGCAAAACGTGTCACCTGGGGATCAGTGAGCATTTTCAGTTCTCTGTGTCTGAGTCCTGGTACTTTCCAGTCCATGACCCCAGTCCCAGTGGGGCCCTGAGAGGAAGGTTAAAAGTACTCAAGCTACATCTGGATAGGAGGAGGGTCATAGCCCTCCGAGTGACTAACTGAAGCTCTGGACTGTGACTTTTGTTGTAAGCTAGGAAAGCTAGGCTTTCTCAACTCAAAATCATGGGAAAGGTGAGGACCATCCTGTTCTCCCCCAGGATGTGGAAGGATGGTGACTGAGGCAACTTATGGAGCCACAGATCCCATGGTTTCAAACAATTTCTAAGTACTAACTACAGTCTGAGTGGGAAGCAAATATTGAAGAAGGTTTGCAACTTGATGAAAACTGCTGCTTTTTAAGAACTCGGGTTTTGGATGTGGAGCTCAGGCCTAGTTTTCTCACAGAAGTTTTGTTTTCTGTTTTCATAAGCCAACTCCCATCCTTCCATGCATACGAACCACAGCCCTGTAAGGAAGCTGCCTGCTTTCAGGGAGCCACCTGCAACAAACCTAATAGAGGATGCTTCCAACAGGTTCATCCTTGAGAAGGCTTTCCTTTGATTTCTGATTGTTCTGCTTTGTCTCTATTGAAGTGGCCTGCAAGCTGCCCCCTTAACTTTTGCAATGTTATTGCAGGCCAATCTGCCCCTGCTGCAGCGGGAGCTGCTGCACTGTGCAAGGCTAGCCAAGCAGAACCCAGCCCAGTACCTCGCCCAGCACGAACAGCTGCTTCTGGATGCCAGCACCACCTCACCTGTTGACTCCTCAGAGCTGCTTCTCGATGTGAACGAAAACGGGAAGAGGCGAACTCCAGACAGGTGAGCACTGCTGCTCCTTAAACACCCTGCTCAGAAATGTCCTGTGGGTTGGAGAAGCCCAGCTTTGCTGGCAGGGGAGGAGTGTGCAGGTGGGTGCATGGATGGGGGACTGGGGTGGCGTTCCCCGAGTGCAGGTCCAGCCCTCATTACAGCTATGCAGTGGCCAAATTAAATTACCTTTGTGTATGTATGTGTATATATTTAGGTATATATAGGTATCTGCACATGTGGACTTGGGCAACAGAATTGCCTGATGACATGCTTTGGTCATATCTACGTAGAAATAATACTGGCCAGACAGTGCCATGGTGACAGTATTTAGTGCATAGTACTTCTTTGCTTTGAACAGCAGATTACTCTGGCTCCATGTGCAAGTTCTTTGTATTTGAGATTTTGTTGGATTACACTGTAAATATGGGGAGAGCGGCTAGGCAGTCATTGGGAAGCACAAGGCAATCTCCAGAATGCAGTCAGGACTCTGACTCCTTCTGATATGCCATGTTTCTCTATGCATAGATCCAATATCCATAAGGCTATTTCTTACAAGCAGGAGTAATATTCACTGAAATCTCCTTTGTTACCGAGCTCAGAAAAGAGTCTGTGCAGAAAAAGGGCAAGTGAGTGTGCGTTTGTGATATGTAGTAGCTTTAGGGATATGAAAATTTTCTCTTTTTCTTATTTAAATAAAATTCTTTGTTTAGTGTTACAAGAAAAATTACTCTTGTGGTTGTTTATTTTTAACTGTCTTCCTGTGATAGTGTTAGGCATACAAATATTACCGTTGGGCGACCCAA
This sequence comes from Cuculus canorus, assembly GCF_017976375.1. NCBI lineage: Eukaryota > Metazoa > Chordata > Aves > Cuculiformes > Cuculidae > Cuculus > Cuculus canorus. The sequence goes on from NC_071402.1 coordinate 27,066,754, forward strand.
ATGCTGGATTTTTCTTAGTCTTGTTTGCCATGGATTTTATAGTTTGGGAAACTTTTGTAGTGCTGTTCTGCAAAATTCTATTAGCTGCGTGCATGAGGCATGGCAGATGTTCTAGGTACTTTTTACATGAAAAAACAGGAAGATGTGCAAAGACAAGAAGGCTTGCGGTTTTGTACAGACAACATTGTTGAGTAGGGAAACCATGTCATAGCAGAAAGCCTGTGGAGAAAGCAAAGTCTGAAAGTTCACGAGGCTGGTAGACAAAGGTTCAACACCAAATATTTTAATATATATGAAGGTGAGATATTCATGATGTAGATGCAAGATCTTGAACATGTCTGCATAGTAAAACTTTAAGCTACTGATAGCTGGAAGTGAAGAGTAAAAATTAAAGGAACATAGCTGTGGTGTAGATAAAAATGTGGTAATATTTGAACTTGGCTTGCTTTAGTTTCAGGGAAATCCCTATGGACCAGCAAGAAAATAAAGACACCAGCAGAGGAGCCCTTTTCCTTGTATCCACTTTCCCCCATTTTTTTCTGACGACTACACCAAACTGAAACAGCTAACAGTGTTAACCAAAACCTTCTAACTGTATCCAAGAAAGACCATTAATTTTAAGACATTTTCCATATAATCTCTTACTCTGTGCAAAGAAGTGAGATTTTCAAAGCTGAAATTTAGCTCCCTGGGACTGTTCTACTGCATATCCTCAGTCTTTACAGAGTGGTTTACCAAACGTATATAAAAAAGGACTCTTAAAGTGAATAGCTTAAATATCAGCATGTCCTAGTCCAGTGTCAGTAGCAAACACATTATTTTTCCTACAAGTAGATAGACACACATTGGATTGTCTCATGAGTCCATTAGGTCTTGCTTGGCAGAGTGGAAAAGGGATGTGCCTTCTCTTGACAACCCTGGCTCACTTTCCCCCCTGCTAATAGAGGTAGTATTGCTCGATTCTCACATAAAGTCAGAAACAAAAAATGGGCAATAAAGTTTTTTTTCCCCCTTAGCATTCTGAAATAGTATTTCCCTCTTTGAGACTCAGTTTGACAGTACTGAATTTTGGTTATTTTGTGGTAAGCACAGTCTCACCTATCGTAGCTTCACTCCTGGTTGCGTGGGAGGTGATAGCTGTTGCAGGTAAATACTGGTATGAAAACTTAACTATGAAAAGACCCCATATTAGTCTTTTAGCAAAAAGAACATCGAAGAAGCCCATAAGGGGACCACAGATCAGAAGAATATTGGATTTTCAAGTCAGCCTTCATCCTTTAATTAAAGCTGAGGCCTAGACCTAGAGGGATTTAAGTCTGGTTTATGGATTTTTTTTTTCCCACATTTCTTTTTAGTTTAAATAGATAAGACATTGTGCTTGTAAGCGAGTGCCTTTGCCTCCACAACTGAAATCCCTCTTAGGCTCTGTCCGGCTCTGGGGGTCTTCAGTTCCTCTCCATAGAGTGTTTGAGGTGAGGGATAGACCGTATAACCTATAATGTTGTGACCCTGCATTTGAATTCCCAGGGTCCAGGGAGCGTCCCGCTGGCCTGTGTGCTTCAAGGTGCCTGAGCTATCAACCACTAGCTCTTGTGAATTGCTGCTTGAAATTAGGCTACTCGGTTCTGGGGAAGTGACTTTTCAGAAGAAAAAAATCCATTCTTTTTGACCCTGAGATTCTTTGGTGTCATGAAAGACCTGGAAAGACTGCCCAGCTCACCGCTTGGAATGGCACCCTTAGCTTAAAAACAAGTTGTTTTTCACATTATCAAATAAACCCGTCACTGGTTGAGTCACACCTATTTCCCTGTTAAAAAAGCTACACAGAAAAAAATAAACTCACACAGAAGTTTTGACTGAACCAAGTTCAGTGAGTTTTCTTGTGCACTCAAGAACATATATATTACAGATTTGGTAAGAAGAACAAGATCCTGTTGGAAAGATTCTTAAATTTACTGAATGGGTGTTTACATACTTTTCATTTGGATAATTTGACAGTCTGTTTGGCTAATTTGACAGAGAGTCGGGGTTGTTCAGCCTGGAGACGACTCCAGGGAGACCTTATAGCGCCCTTCCAGTACCTGAAGGGGCTACAAGAAAGCTGGAGAGGGACTGTTTACAAAGGCTTGTAGTGATAGGACCAGGGGCAATGGGTATAAACTGGAGAGGGACAGATTTACGCTAGACATAAGGAAGAATTTCTTCATGATGAGGGTGTTGAGACACTGGCACAGGTTGCCCAGGGAAGTTGTGGCTGCCCCATCCCTGGAGGTGTTCAAGGCCAGGTTGGATGGGGACTTGGGCAGCCTGATCTAGTGGAATGTGTCCCCGCCCATGGCAGGGGTTTGGAAATAGATGATCTTTAAGGTCCTTTCCAACCCAAACTATCTTTTGATTCTGTGTAAGTAGATTGCCCACTGAAAACTGTCCTCAGCAGAGGACGCCTAGACCAAGTAAGTATGGAAACCAAATACTTCTCTGGCTTTGTAGTTGTTACACTATTCATTATTTTAATGGTCTACAGAGGAGCAGGTGGAAACATCTGGAAATAAATACACTTTTTGGTTAGTTTTCTAAGCAGTTTTCAAATATACTAATAAAAATACAGTGGAAGATACAAGGCGTCCTATATGAGGAGGGTTTGCTGTGATTCTGTTGATACAATATGGAAAAAAACCCCGAATGCAGTAGGAGTAATGATTGTTGGACATATGTCACTCACTAAATATCACTTTCCAAGGGAGATGATGTATATTTTCACAGTGTATATGACGTGTATTTAATAGATATATCTTACCCCCACATATGCACTTATTAATGTGTGTGTGTATATATATGTGTGTGTGATACATGCACATATTAGAATTACATGCACACACACGCGCTAGCGTTCATCCATATTTACATTTTTGTTATGGGCACAATTAACTGCATGCCCTCAATTCCAATAGAGGTAAAATACAGTAAGGGATTAGGCAAGGGAAGTGGAACGTGTGTTGCATGTGACTACATCTATCTTGTAATTTATTTTTTTTTTTAAAGAATCCACATACAGTAATTTCTTATACCATTTTTGCACATGCATTTTCCAGCTCTGGTTATTTATCCACATATCCAAATGTGAGGTTTTACAGAGCAATCTGACAGCAGAGCTTCGTGTTTTACTGTATCTTTCCTTGGTGCATATGGTCTGACATGGATGAGCAGCCACGGTGAGATTTTGGAGTCTATTAAACTAGCTCATTAAAAAGATCAATCTGTTTCTGTAATAACACTGGGAACCATCAGTCACTGCAAAGAGAGAAAAACTGACACCTGAGGAGACAACACATTTTGGTAATTTGTTCATGACGTGTGAGGAACAAAGTGTTCACTATATTTTGTTTACAACTTTTGGAGTTTACATTCTACTGTAGTAAAGCAAAGGAACTTGGACCAATGTGCGTTTTTATTTTGGTGAATGGATGCTTAGTTATAAATAACATGTTATAAAATACGTTAAGTACAAAAGACTTTTTCCTGGTTAGTCATCCTTGGAGCTTGCTGGGAAGGGCTGTATGGCACAAGAACATTTCATATAGTGACCATATTTACGATGGCTGCCTACAAAGTGAATATAGGGCATTCTTAAGCAAAAAAATCTATTAGGATGTCTCTACAAAAGTGGCTATGATTTTTCTGTGACTTTAGAAAGTGCTGCTGTACTTGTTGTGCCCTTGCTGCCCCTGGTGATGAATTTGTATTGAAGGTAACTGGAAACAGGGACCAATTTGTATAATTCTGTTAGACAAAACTTTTTAAGATATTTCTCATCTCAATAAGGTGAAGGATGCTCACAGCTCTTATAGCTATGCCCCTTGTAAGCCGTGCATAATCATGAGGAATTCTGTAACACAGTATTAAAACCAAAATAGGCATTGTATCCAACAAAGCATTATCACATCTTTGGTTATCAATGCTTTATTAGCAGAAGTCCAATTTAAATCAAAGTATCTTGCACAAATAGCAGATGAACAGCTTTGCCCCCTTCTTGCAAGCTGACTTCAGTGTTCTTTGAAATTGCTGTCATGCTCTTGATCAGGTGAAAATTCTGTAGCCAAGGTAGTTTTGAATGGTCTAATTTCCTACCTGGGAAATTATCCATTAAAACTGGAAAGGTAACTTAAAACCAACATAAAGTGTGTTAAATGGGTACAAATTAATGACTAGTATGTCTTCTGCTATCCTTAATCTGAGTAAATGTCTTTTCAAATAAAATGACCCCATGCATGTTTATAGCAGAAAGACCCCATCTATTTCATATTGCCAGTTTTCCAAACGACTATGTAGATTTATGTACACATTCAAGGAAAATGTGACCAACAGGAGCAAGAAAAAGAGAAAACAAGAAAAAGCATCAAGTTCAGCTTCCTTACACATTCAATGTTACTTCCTCTCTAACGCAAAATGAGATGGATCAGATAAAAATAAGGTGAAAACAGATGAAAATTGTGGCAGTTTTGGATTGGGAATTTAATGCTCACATGGGTCTGCCAATCACTGTTGATACAGGAGTGTTGTCTTTGGCACCTGTGCAAATGCTGCTGTTTCAAGGTGGTGAGACCTGGAAGAATGAGTAAGACTGAGATCGGAAGCAGAATAGTAGATTGAGTTCAGGGCGTCTGAATTAGGGCACTCTGTCTTTTATATCTATATTCAGTATATTCAGATATAGTAAATTTGCCAATGATACTTGTTCTAATGAGAATTTGACTATATATATATATACACACACACACTTTGTTTGATCAGAAACACAGAATGGATTTATGTACAGTTTCATTTTGGTATTCTGTTAAGTTATTTGGTCAGTGCAGAAAATACAGCAACAAATTCTAGAATTAAGGTTTTAACACCCAGAAAAGACCCGAGAGCCATTACCCAGTGTAACAGCAAAAATAGGAATTTAATTTCATTAAATGTGTTTTCAATGGTAATGGTAACTTCTATGTTAGTTAAACTCCGGGTTCTAGAAGAAAATGGATATGCAGGTGTGTTGTCCAAGGTGATGCAGTGTATTCCGGTAACGTAATGAAGTACAAAGTATTTGTTAAAAACACAGAAATACCTGTACAGTAAGGTGCAAATATGTACATTTGTATGAAAGTATATGATTTTAGCATCTAATCATAGTGCAGAAAAAGAAAAATTAATTCCTACTCATCACAGTTTTCTGGTGTGATCAAAAAAAGTCAATGAAGGTATTTAATTCCTTACCGTTTATGATTTTTTCCCCATCTTAGTTAGAGATCATTCTAGCTGTAACACTAAAGAACTTTAGCATATGAATAGCTTACCTTGTACCTACAGGAAGGTCCTATTTTTGCTTGCATAATAATTTTACAATTGAATGGCCTAGACACTGAGATTGGGCAGATAAGTGCAAAGAAAATGCACACCAGCAACTAAATACAAAACTTCATTACCCATTGGGAGTTATTACAAGCAGTTCTGTTGTGCCAGAACTCACTAAAAATACGTGATGGTCCTCAGGTTTTCTTGATTAGCAATTCTCACAGTTAGTCTGTATTTGCTTTGGAACAAAGTGTATACTCCACATTAACAAAGTATGTCTTTTATATCTCAGCACAAAATGAGAAGAGCTGTCCTGCTGTATTGGTGAAAGATTCCTCCCCCCCCAGTTGATAAGTCAAGGTGTAATAAAATAGATATACCTGGAACTTTTCTGGCATTAATGATTGTAGTGAGGTCGCTGGAAAATCTATTTACTCCTCCTGAAAACAGTGCAATTCGTCTTTTAATTTCCTGCTGGTAATTGCAAATTCTTACTTTGATCCTCTGTCCCAGTGGATATTGGCAAAGATCTGGTTTCTTCTTCCTTCCTGTCATTAACCCTAAAGGAGAACCTGTTGAGAGGCAACAATTAATACCTCCAGTCTTTCTCCACAGGCAGGTCCTCAAGGTTGTTTGGTTTGTGGGGAAGAGTTTGTTGAAGGCCAGTTGGTTTCAACGGCAGGCAAACAAGAAAAGTAAATCACATTTACCTTCTTGTCACAGTGACACAGGTGCCATCTGTAAATCATGGATGAGAAAGTTCTCCTTAAAAAAGGCTGGAATATATCATCTGTTTAATGAAAGTTCTTGGAGCGAGGGTTGCAACCTCAGTAGTTGTGATATTTATGTCTAATAACCTTTATGTTCAAAGCTAATATTTTGTAGATGTTGTTTGTTTCAGTGGTTAAAAACGCAGTACTCCAGTGGAATGAAGCTTCTCTAAAAGGGGTTGTAAACTCACTTAAGTAACTATAGACTTTTTTTTTTTTTCATTTTAATGGAAAATGAGCTCAGTGTGAATTCTGGATTCTCAGGCAGAAATGCCAAGTAGGGACTCTTTGGAAACAGCTGATTATGAATTGAATTAATCTGTATCTATAGCATACAAAACCTGCCCTTCTCCCCGATAACTCTTGAAAGTCACCTGAGCATACAAATCCTGTCTAAGGGTAATGGAGTGGGAAATCTTGAATGTTATTGAGGGCCTGAGTTTAACCACATCTTCCTACAAAATTAATGACAGGCACAGCACCTTTGACTGAAAAAGCTCAGATGGTACAGAAATATCTGAAGGACGCATTTCTCATCATCTAGAGTCATTCTTGCCCGAAGTCTTAGTATGACGTTGATCTTGAATGGAGCTCATCCTGGCATTATGTACAGCTGACCTGCAGTATACTGACATTTACTACCTTGAGACTGTGTGCTACCCTCTTGAATAAACCCACAGTACTGAAAGTAGGCATTTCTCAGGCTCTAGCTTCACATATCAATTTGTTGTTCCAGCTTTGCATTTACATGCCTATCCATCCCATCAGCCAGTGATTTCAGTGAATGCTGCTTGTTTTCCAGCACAACTCTTTAAGCTACTCCATTTGAAGGCTCACCCTGCTAGTGATTAGATAAGGTAAATGTGTCGTTTGTATATTTTGAATAAGCAATGCTATGAAAATGTTCTACAATGCCACGCACTTGCAACAAAGTGAGAAAACAAGCTCTAGTTCTGGGAGCTGCACATGTAGTTAGGAGCGCATATTCCTGAGCAGCTATATTTGCTAAGTAAATTTGTGTTCCTTTGCTTTGTTTTTCAGAACCAAAGAAAATGGCTTTGACAGAGAGCCTTTGCACTCAGAGCATCCAAGCAAGCGGCCCTGCACTATTAGCCCAGGCCAGCGGTACAGTCCAAATAATGGCTTATCTTATCAGCCTAATGGTCTGCCTCATCCCACCCCACCTCCACCTCAGCATTATCGTTTGGATGATATGGCCATTGCCCACCACTACAGGGACTCATACAGACACCCCAACCACAGGGACCTCAGGGACAGAAATAGACCTATGGGTAAGGGATGCTGATTTTCTGCATTGTTTCTTTCAGGTTTGTTTTTTCTGTGATTATATTCTGTATTTTGAACGGGGGTTTTTTTGCTGATTAAATGTACCTGCTGTTGAGCAGTAGCCTTCATAGGCATTTGTCCATCTAGCTGCTTTTATTGGCCTTGTTTCAGACTTATATTTGTAAAAGTGGATTGAATTGTGTCTTTGCTACACCCTAAAGGAATAGAGTCAGAAGAAGGAGGAACCTGTGCTTTCGCAGCTGTGTAGATGGTACAGGCACTTTGCTGTCTCGCAGGCGTGGATAGGTAGAGCCTTTTATTTTTCTTCTAATGCCACATTTGTGATGATAACAATATTGATATACCTTGATTTCAGCTTAGACTAGAGGAAAGACTTTGAAGTAGTGTGACACCTCAAGAGTATGCTGTGGCATGGGGATGTCTGAAGAGGATATGAACAGCAGAAACACCAACCACACCCCACACAGCACATTTTGGTTTAATAGGATGTCTGGTGCTCTTGGATTTGCTTGGCCTGCTTCAAATCTGCACTTACTGTTCTTCCTTATTTTAAACAAATCTTCAATAAAACAGTTACATTTACAAATATTCAGCATCTGTATAGAGGAGGCTAAACAAAGAGCGAGTGTTGGTTCCTCTTCAGTGTTGATAATAAATACTGGCTTGGTTGTGTCATGTTGTCAGCTGCTCTGGTATATGTGCTACATTTTAACCACATGTTGTTTAAACATCTGTGAAGGGATGAATCCTTAATGACACACTGTTGACATGATAGTAATTACTGCATTTAGTGAAATAACATTGAGTTTATACTAATATTTTTCGGCTTTCGTGAAGTACTGCTAGTATTTGATGCACTAAATTACCAATTAATTGTCTTACTGACTTTTTCAAGTAGTGCAAATGAAAAACTACATATTGTATATTATTCTATCTAATAATAATTGTATAGAGTCAGAAAGGGTTATGTCCATTTTTGAGAAATCATCTTGCAGCCTTCAGAACTTGCAGAACTGAAGACATTAAATTGAGTAAAAATAGTAGCAACTTGTTTGTTGAAAAGTGCTAAAGAGAATTTAGGGCAGTTTTTAAGCATCCTTTGATTTTTGTGGTGGCATTCTTGATACTAGTACAATATATTTGTCTCATAGACTCTTTCTTTAGGTTTTGTTTCTTTCCCCCCCCCCTCCTAGAGGACTCCCAACATTGTAAACATGATTTTTTCCTTTTTGGCAGGGTTGCATGGCACACGTCAAGAAGAAATGATTGATCACAGACTAACAGACAGAGAATGGGCAGAAGAGTGGAAACACCTTGACCATGTAAGGGCTAAATGTACTCATGTATCATTAGCTGAAAGGAGCCTTTCTAAGATAAATGTTTAAAATTTTTCTTTTAAAACAAATCTAAATCCCAGGACAAGTTTTGAAAATGTTGGTATTTAAAAGAGAAGTCTTAATGTTCCCCGTTAGGTAGCTCATACCAGGCCCTGCTGTTAAATGCCTACTGCAGTATCCTAATTATTACGGGCTGCCAAATGGGGAATGGACTCTACTCTGTAAACCCTAGATGTGTGACACATTGGATTTGTTCTTTGAATTTATTAGCTGTTATAGCATTTGTAGGCATCAGTTGTGGACCAGATCTCCTGGCCTCTGTGGCACCATGCAATACTAGTAGTGAGACGACGGTCTGTTCAGTCTTTTCCTTCTTGTCTTTGCCCTTTCTGCCAGAAATCCATATCTGTATAGTTTAGGATCACCAGTTAAACAGAAAGGGATCGTCATTCTTAAAAGAAGACAAGAATTTTCCAGCTGTATTTGAGATAACTGGGAGAAACTTCTTATTAGAAGATGTGCACTCAGCACAGTAATGTTTTCTTTATTTTTCTGTCAGTTTGTGAATAAAATCTTCTGATTTTGTTTCTCTGCTCCACCTACTGCTGTGAATAGCTGTTAAACTGTATAATGGACATGGTGGAAAAAACTAGGCGATCTCTCACTGTACTACGGCGTTGTCAAGAAGCAGACCGTGAGGAGCTTAATTACTGGATACGGCGGTACAGTGATGCAGAAGATTTAAAAAAAGGCGGTAACAGCAGCAGTAGTCATTCCAGACAGCAGAGTCCAGTGAATCCAGATCCAGTTACTTTAGGTACGGTATCCTCGTTAAAAATTGTTTACTGGTTTTCATTCAGCTTTGCCGAGTGCTAGATGTTCGTATTTGTTCTTCTGATTCTTCTTCCATGATAGCAAATATTCCTCTCTGCTAACTACTGAATTAACTGTAACTCTTATGCCCTAATAGTCATGTTTACATGCGGAATGGCTTGGGGGTTTGGGTGATACTTGGCAATTTGCTTTCCATTCAGCAGTGTCTCAGAGAGCTGAGGTGGGAGGACAGACTGTCAGGTAGGGATGGCAGAGCAATGAGATATGCATTGACTCACTGTCCCTTCCGTCTCCCTCCCTTGCCTGCTTGATTAAGGAAATCCATAAGTGTTTCTGTGAAACCAAGGGCTTTCACCTTCTCAAATCAAATGATTTAACTTGAAATTTGTCTTTCTGAGGAAATGAAGGGAAATATAAAGAGAGGGGCACTTCTTAGCTGTACTTGGTTTCTGTGTAAGGAAGAAGCAACCTCTGGAATGCCCACAGACATGCACACATGATCCTCCTAGGTCTGTGTCCACCACTGCTGCTCACCCAGGCACATCTGAGCTACTTTGGGTACTACTCACTGTGTAGTTACCTGGAGCCTCTCACAGCTCAGCTTAAGCTGCAAAGCCACATACAAGGAGCAGAACAAGCAGTTGGACTTTCACCCCCTGCAAACCTTCACAAGTCACACTCGCACAATACCTCACACAACTACTCCAAGGTGACTCTGCTGTATAAAACCAAGCTTTTATTTTGTGGTCTTTCTGTACTACGAATATTCTGTAATATCTTGGCCTGCTTCTACCTCATCTCCTCACTTTTATGGCAAGTGTGCTAAAGAAACACATCTTGGTGATACATTTTTATTGTTCATTGCTCTTTTGCAAACTGATTGCTTGTATAATATTTATCTTTTAAAAAATGTGCGTATTAAATGCTGTCTACTCAAAATTATCTTAAACTATAGTCAGTAGCAGAATTGTATGTTTGTGTAATTTTGCAACCATATTTTGTTTAGAGCTGTGTTTTGCCTTTAAGAATCTCTTATTAATTCTAGAAATTACTTAATTGCAAGTAGAAAAACAGAATAACAAATCTATTGCTGTCTCCATCTTCTTCTTGGTAAATCTTTAGAGTTCTTACTGAACTATTTAGTGCCTCCTGATAGCAAACAAACCTTCTTTTGTGTCTGTGTGTCAAATGGTCTGAGCCAATAACTCTATAAATTAGCTTCAGCCAGTGAAAGGAAGGGTTATGGAAATGTAGTTCCCAACTTCATTCATAAGTCTCGTCCCTAGAGGAGCGCTTCTCAGAAAGAAGCATTCAGGTAATGGCTTGTACGAATAATGTTAAATGTAATGTAAAGAAAGACTCGTAAATACAGTGTCTGAAATGTCGATCACAGCTGCAGCTTCGGGAAGAACTCTTGAGAGGAAGGCCCTAGACAAAAGCAGTGGCACCCTTCTGCTATAAATTTGTGATGCAAATAAGCCAGGCCATGGTGCTTGTAAGTATAGTTAGTAGGTTAAAAAAAAAAAAAAAAAAGAAACTGAGTTCTTGTAATTTCTCCAAAGAAACTGAAACTCAAGTCATTCATCAAAACTTTATAGATAACAGTGCAATCCAAGGAGAATAATCATAACCAGAACAAAAGCAAAACAAGATAAAATGAAGATCAAACATATAATTAGGTCTCCCTATTATCATTTTGTTTGCGTATTTGTCAGGATGAATTCTTGGAAACAGCAAAGTGTGTGTGCTTAAGAAGACAAGCACAGCCTTTGGCATTGGGTATGCCAATTAGCTCTACAGTACTCTGGGCACAACTGAACTGATTGGAGTGAGTCCATTTCAATTTTAGCACGCCCATTTTGGTTATTCGGCTACAAAAACTATTTCCCTAGACTCATGGACATAAAACTTGGATTACTTCGCTAATGTAGCATCCATTTCAGTCATAAGTATTGATAAGAAAGACTTTTACATCCTGACACGTAAGGCAGAAAATAGTTGCTTCAGAGTCTGTGGAAAGGTGATCCTTGTATTTCCTTAGATGTGGTAGTAATCTAGTTAACAAAATGAAAACTCCAACATTCCGAGGTGTAATAAAAGTGAAGCAGCATCTGTGAATTAAATCTAGAGACACTCTTCTGCTTAGGAGCTTTTTATTTTACTTTTGAAGTGAGGAGGAAGAGGTTGAAAAATTCCGCTAATATTTTAATTAAAGTGCCACAACATGTAAATATTGGGTTTTGCTGCAGGGATGTTAAATGTCAGTGATTCCTCTTTGTACTTTTTTTTTTTTAATGAGGTAATCCACCGTTTAAATCCATCTTGTCATCTCCACTGGCAAGAGGGGAAAAAAAGGGGGCATATGGCTACACTGTCTGTGCCTTTGTTTCTTTTTCTTTAAAATTAAATATTATCACTGAAGCGATAAGTTCTCACTATAAACGTTATGTGATGGTCTTAATAGATAGCTCTTGCTGAAAAACTCTGAGCTGAAATTTATTATAGATAGTTCGAGTCCAAAAGAAATTGAAGAAAATTCTGGTTGCCATTTTGAACAAGCAGACTTCTTTCTGTCAGAGATTTTTGTGCTTCATTTAATTTGACATCCCTTTAAATCATGTTGAGCTTGACAGTTCACAGTATCTGATCAATATTTTTTGATTGATATTTTTAATTAAGAAATCAAATGAAATCTTTGATCATTTGTTTTAATGCAGTGTAATCCAATACACACATTAGCCAGCTACAGCAGGTTACAAACTCTCATTATTCTTTGAGAGTGTGTTGAAGGTAAGATGGGTCTATTCTTTTCAATCTGAATAATACATGTTTATGAAAGTCTAAAAATGACTCAGACTTTATATATATTCTCTTGATGAACTGTGATGGTCTATGAAGTGAATAATACATCATCTGACTTCTCCATTTCTGCTGAAGAATTTCAGTACTACATACTGCAGCAGGGTTGCAACTTTCATCCTAATAGTGAATAATTACACTTATCAGACAATGTATACTGAAATACACACAGTCAGATAAATTAAAGATGAGGGTTCTGTAACATTGTGGGTTATAAACAAGATCTATAGCCTTATTGAGTGCAGCTGTGGCTCTAGATAAGTGGTGTAGGCACACATCAGACAGTCTGCAGTAATGTTGATATTTTGTGTCTGTTGAATTTATCTGAGTGGAAATCTTACAAAACGGAGTTTGAAATCTCCAACTGAAGAGTGCCAATACCTGCAGGATTTGCCCCAGGAAGCCAGGATTCTCAGAAGTATATGAATTTGTAAAAACCACATACAGTAGCCATTTCTTAATACATTTTTTAACCGTTAACCCTTTCAGAGCTAGTTTATATTTTATCAAAGGTGATTTGCCTTTGTACTTTGTGTTAGCCAGGACATTCCTACTGATACATGTGTGTTCCTGCTGAAATTATGAAATCTTTCCTTTGCCATTTTCAGATAATCAGCATTGCTATGATATGTGTGATATGCTCAACACGAGCTAACAGGAATGCTGTGAATACCACAGTAACATTTTAAACTTGTAATTCTAGAATGTAAAGCCTTTGTAATACTGGTTACTGATGTTATTAAGTATTGTTCTAATCCCCTTATTGCACAGAAGTTTTGGGCTGGGTTGTGGTGTACTGATTTGCAAGCTGTTAGATGGGCTACAGCTGCAGAAACCTTGTGGATTTGTATTCTCAGCATTCATTCTGACCTCCATGAGACTTGGGTCTCTTTTATCCATTCCTTATACCAGCCTTGTTACTGTCATGTTTTGCAAAATATCTCATAGATGGCATATAAGATAGAAAATAACTTGCTAATAGTTAATGGAAGTTTGATCTTTGTGAGGGTGATTCAGTAATACGGTCTGTACGTGGGTTTCCTTTTCTTATTATTTTTAAATTAGAACACAACTGTATTTAAACACGACTTCACCTGAGTTCAAGAAGTGTTGTAACAGCCACTAAAATGTATAAAAAGGCAAAGATATGCGTAAATTACTTGAGACTCGCCTCCCAACAGGGTTAACAAGGTGGTTTCATTCAGTATTGCACTTCTTCAGATTTCTGTGTATATATTTCATTAGTTGGAGTGGCACGCTTTTAAGCTTGACTCTTAAAAACAAGGCAGTGAACGTCTTATATTTTTGCTCTGAGTTTTTTGTTTGTTGCCTGTCCCCCACCAATGATGCTACATGTATTATAAAGTAGAATGAAGCAAAACTTTCATATGAAGTATGAAAAGCATATAAATATATTCAAAAGCATATGTATTTTTTGTATGAAATCATTTATAGTTCAGGGCTGATTATTTGCACCTTTCATTATTTTTGAGCCCTAGTGTGCACTATGGCACGTAGGGTATTGTGGTCACTGCCAATATTTTTATAAATGCAATACATTCTAGAAGATCCTCAAAAGGTCCTCAGCTGTTCATCTCTATTGCTTAATATTTTGTTATTAAAGGCTTGGTTGTCATTGTCCAGTGATAAAAACCTCCATGCTTTTGTATATTCAACCCGTCTTCTGTTCCTTCTTTCCAAATATGGATTAGGCGTTTTGACAGCTTTGAACACATCTTTTCCTTTTAAGTCTTTCCATTCTGTTTTCTTGGGTTTGGTCCTTATTATCATGTGGGAGTTCATGTCCTTTATTTGGTCCTAGCTTTTCGTCTCAGTGTTACTTCCCACACCCATATTTATTTCTGCTCTTACAACTCTCCACATCTCTCTCTAATTACTTTCAGTACCTACTCTCTTTCTCTTAAAGCCACCAAAAATATTTCCACAAGGTAGTTCTGCTCATTAAACTCCAGAAGTCTGGTTGATCAATTAACATAATTCTTATGGTTGAATGCGTTCTTGAAATAAATACAACAGGGCCCATATGGAACCCAGCACCCTATTGGGGCAATTTGAGGGGAGTTTGTTTCATATTAAAAAAAAAATAAAAATCTAGGATAGACCAAAAGTAGTATTTTTTATATCTATATATAATTACAAATAATACACTGTGGTTTTCCCTGCTGTTCAATAGAATGTGAGGCTGAAACTGAGACTAATTTTTGTCTCTCTTCCTTATGTGTATTCTTAAGTCCGAGTTCAACAACTTTTTTTTGCTGAAAAGTTTACTTCACATTAAAACAGAAAATTCCCCAAACATTTTCAATTTCAAAAATCTATTTAATTTTTACTTCATTTAAGCTCTTGGCAGATGAGCTCTAATTAGTCTTCTGTAGGTGGGCTCTTTATTTTCCTTGTTGGGCTTTTTTGTCTGGTTCAGTAGCAACCAGATTGATAATAAACTAGTGCTGTCAAACCATGCCTTGCTATGAATTTCGGGTAAATTCAGTGGTGTACATCCCATTGTTCTGCATAACATTCTTGCACTTCTACCATTAACAAACCTTTGTATTACTTGGTATTACATGTAAAGCCTTTTCGGTTTCCTTTTCTGGATGAGCAGGCTTATCGCTTCAGGTTATTCCCAGTTTTGTCTGAATTTGTCAGAATTTACTTTGGCTTCTAGGTGCTGCAGTCAGTGAGTTAATATAGTGCGTTCTTCCCCATTATGTTTTTTTGCAGTTGGTTTTGCATATAGTATTTTAGGGACTTCACTCAATTGTATTACTTTCGGTTTGAGTTTACTAGATGTCCAAGTTAAAATCTTTTGTGTTACAGTTTTACTGACCAAGTTCTGTAATTCTTAATCTGAAAGACACCTTACCTTAAAAGTATCAGTAACATTAGACGTTTATCCTCTGGTCATATCCTCTAGCGTATCCCCCCAAAGAAGATTGTTTTCATGGACTCATCACCACTTACTAAATGTTAATAATATTTTTGTTGCCTGGAAAATGTGGTTTTTATTATCTTCATAAGTGCTCCTTGTCTTTTTTTGTGCACCATTCCAAACTATGGGAAAGTCTCTCATAAGCTCTTGATTTAATTCTTCTTGCAGAGGATCTCATTCCTCATGTGATTAATTTGTGGTTGGAATAAGAGCTTGATTGATGTTTATGTTTTGGAAATTTTAACAGCTGGCAGTCTGGTCATTTATGTCATTGGATTCCATTTTTGGAAAATCATACGTACCAAAAAATCAGCTCCGTATTTCTCTATTTTTAATACTAAAATGATAAAGAGCTTAAATCAAGGTTATAATCTCCTTGCAATGGATGATACTTTAACTAGCAGACAGGAAAACTCAACCCAAACTAAACAACATGAACGCAACAATTCTCTCTTTTGCCACATTTGGAGTTTGGTTGCGTCTTTCTCTGCAGGTGTTGTAAGAAGATCAAGAGAGTGTTAATTTTTCACTTTTAGTTTTTCGCTTTTTGTTTTCCTGAGCTTTCAAGCAGTGTTTTCTGCTGCCACCCTTCTCCCTGACTTGAACTGGCACTGTTCCTATAAGTCTGAAATCCTCTGAGGGATGAGAGAAGTGTACACAATGATATTTGTCGTCTTCAGAATCACGTGAGCCAAGTGATGCTGAGAATTTCTGCATTTTAAGCATTAGGTCTGTAGTCCTCTGTCATGTTGATTAAGCCCGTGAAAATAGCTAGATGTTTTGCAGAATCTTGCACACACATTTACATACACACATCCATCATTTTCTGCTCGAGGTGTGTGAAATTCTGCCTACAAAAATCCAGTTTATTTTCATCCCATCCTTTAGCAACAAACAAAAGAGGTAGGGAAAATCCACTCAGCTGCCTGTCAGATGGGAAGATTCAGTCCACCCTGTTGGTGTCTGCAGATTCATGTGCTGGAAGCCGCATCTGTGGAACAATGCTCAGGGATTGGGATTCCCTACTCTTTGCATAGCTATAAACAGCAGCAGTTATTTTCACCTCTGCTAGATGTCTGCAATACTAAACATAATCCTTTAAATCCATTTAAGTTTCCGTAGCCTACTGTATATAAACAGCACTGCATGTGTATGTATGGTGGTGTAAAAAACTGTTTGCAAGACCTAAGGAATCAATGTTTTCCTTAAAAATATTACTTTATGACCAGGTTAGTGAATAATAACTTTAAGATACAAATATTAATATAATTAGTAAATATTAGTATTCAAAAAATGGCATGTGTACTTCTGTTATGTTTCAAACTTGGACATCAAACACTTTTAATTTCTAGTGACTTTTTTTAAAAAATGCAAAACTTTATGTTTGGTGTAATAAATTAAGATATTTTATTTTGGTGATTGAATTCTATCACAGAGGCAGTAGTAATCATAGCAATTACCTTTTTTTTTCCCTATTAGATTGAAAAATAGCTTATCAGTTTTCAAATTGTGTTTGAAAAGAGCAGCTTTTCATCTGCAGAGGATCTGTATGCTAAATTTCAGGACAAAGTGAATTTTCTTTATGTATTGTCTGATCCTCTGCCTTTGAAGTCCGTGTGGAAGGAATCTTGCTGATCTCAGAGCTCTTAGGCTCCAGCCCAGAGGTTAAACCTTTTAAAAAAAGAGGATGGGGTGAAAGAGCTGTCAAAATGTGATTGAAATATATGGGTGAATCATGAGCTTCAGCTCTAGCAAGATTGGCAGCGTATGTATTCAGGGGCTTAACCTAAAGTTAAAGGTTCTGTTTTCCAAACTTGTGCAGCTACAGTTGCAAATGTAAAAGTGTAGCTTTGAAGAGAGAGAAACACTTCTTTCTGTGGACAGCTTATTTGATTACCAAGTATGACATCTTGGCTTTTATCTCTGCTCATCAGTAGCCATTCTGTTTTCACAGAGCACAAGTGCCAAATGCGGACTATTGCCCTCTCTATTCTTCCTTTTCATAAACATAATGACAAAGGATTAAGCACATCTCTTCCCTCAGCTGGTCTTGCAAAGCCAGTCTTAGAAGCATGGAAACTGTCATACAGAGTTGACTTGAAATGCTGTAAAATAAAAATAAAACAAACTAGTTTCAGCTTGCCTTAAGATGAGACATTTGAGTCCTAAACATGGATCTGGTCTATGTGACATTCATGAGCTATGATCACAGGAATCATTTTATTTTCTTCAGTATTTTCCTTAGGAAAAAACTTCTTGTGATGTCTTTTTTTTTTTTTTTTTTTGTCTGAGTAAAGGAAAAAGGTATTTCTCTAAGCCTTGTTCAAGAAGCAAGCATTGCTTACCATGCTTTTTCTTCTTCTCTCCACACCCCCTCCTCTTGCAGAATCACATCGGGAATTCCTTCACAGGCCTGCATCTGGATACGTGCCAGAGGAGATATGGAAGAAAGCTGGTAAGAACTGTTTAAAAACACCAGCTTAGTCTTCTGGCAGCTGTGTGCAGTTGTTAATGCACTGTTTTGAGGAATGAGAAAGGGGGAGAAAGAAAAGGGTCTTGCTAGTGACAAGAAGAAATTGTGTTTAATAATCTTAAACTGGAACTGATCAGGACATGAAATAATTTATTATAGAGGCATCTGCTGCTATAGTTAGGGGCATATGAGTACTTCATTAAGGACCTCTGTTTTCTAGGGTTATAATGGTTCTAGTGTGAAACTTGATATGTTTAAGGTTCAGTCTGTTAGCAATTTTAAAAAAAAAGTTTGTGTGGGATTTCTTCTTTAGGCTTCAAGTTTCTTACCTAGTTAAGGTCATAATTCCCAACAGAGGGAAAACCTCGAAGTATACCTGTTAAAGAAAAACCTCTTGTTATGCAATGCATTTATTCTTAATTTTACAAAAATCTTATGCCTGTCACCCCCAATAAAGTCTGTGCTTATAAAGTAGTAGACAAGATCACGTCTCTGCAGCAGCTCTGGGTGATTGCACAGGCTTTCACAGGGTCTTTCCCAAGCTTGAAAAGCACCATGGGTAGATGTTGTTGTTGTATAGAGTTTTCTTCAACACTTAAAAAAATGCCTGAACACAAGAGATTACTGGTGAGAATCCTATTGCAGAGTTAGAACTAAACCCTTGCTCTTTCAACATCGGTATCGGAGTTTCCTTGTTCTCAGAGGGGCCAGGAGGTGGCTCTTGAACTCCAGTGACATAGTTGAGCTTCTCTGTAAACACTCATACACCCCCACCCTCCACTTTGAACACCTGTATAACCATGAAGTCTACTGCAGCTGTCTGAGCAGGAGTTAATAATTAAATGGCAGATATGCAGCAGTTTTGGTGCTTTCTGATCAAATCTCCTATAACTGCTTGCTGCTTCTCGGCTTATTTTAAACTAAATACAGAACATATGTGTAAAGAATGTTTTGCTGGCATATTTTTACATTAGACAAGAAGTTATGTTGTTTGTGTGATGTGGGTTTACCATGTAAACTCTACATTTGTCAATATGTAAATTAATATTTTTGGAACAGCTGTGGTTTACACAAAAAATAACGAAATAATCTACCACTTTTTCTCTTGTCTAAGGAAAGCATAGCCTTTATAACTCAATGCCCTTGTGTACCCCAAAGTATTTTTATAGGTTGTTTTCCCATATTTATATTAACAGCTTAAATTTAAAATAAGAAAAAAATTACACAGTCACAGGAAATCTCAGTAAGAGGAGCATTGTGCAGTTGAATTTCAGTAACTTTATTCTTTTTGGAAAATCCAGGTTTTGATAGTTTTTGGCTTATAAGGTCACTTGTGACTCCAGGGTGCAGTACAATAGAAGGAAAAAAGTTTCTTCATAAGTTAGCAATACACGAAAATTTTCTTCATAAGCTGGTGTAACACAAGTTAATCGTAGCTTTTGTCCCGAGTTATAAAATTGGGTGTGTGTTCATATTGCATATATCCAGAAATGGTAGTGTAAGGGTGCTGTGATGTCATCTTATGAATGTTGTCAGCTGGTTTGAAACATTTTTTTCCTTTGGTCCCATTTCTAGTCACTTATTTTCGTGATTATGTGGGTTTAAATCAGATCCCCTGCATTAATCGAGCATGCCTGTGAATTAGAGAATTAAAAAAAAGTCTGACCCTCTATAGGATGCAAACCTGTATCTGTTACTAGCAGTAGTAAAACAAAAGAAAGCATACAACTTTTTGTAAATCATTGGCCTTCATTTTCCAGAGGGTGCACGGAAGCCGGAGGTCTCCACAATTTCATAATCAGCTCATGGCAGTAAAGGTGCGATTCAGCTCTGTACGATTAGGTCTCTAGTGCCATTTGAGATGCTCCATAGTTTCTTGGCTGGGCTGCAACTACCAGTCAAGAAGGCTGCAAAGTCAAGTCGTTTCTGCTGGGTCAATGTGCATAAATGCATCTCAAATGTCTGTAAAGATGAATGTGCAGACAGCTGAATCAAAGGCTGATTGGGAAGCTGAATCTATTGAACTGAAAGAATATAGCATAAAAATAGTTAATAAGCAACCTCAAAATCCTGTGAGTAAGAGATTCACTTTAAACTTCCAGTGATAGATAGACTACAGTGCAATACTTTTATACTAACTTAAATATGTGCTTTTGCGATTGTTGTAGCAAGCACATAGTAAGCAGCACCTTGTGAATTAAAACCATGTGAACCCAATTCAGTTTCATACATCAGTGGAAAGTTGTCAGTCTCCTGATTCTTCACATTGCATTACGGGTATGTAGATCGAGAGTCCAAGCCAAGTTTTCGGTGTGCTTCAGTAGTCAAGGGAGAGACAGGCATATGAGGAGGATCAGTCAGATCATAGGTTGGATGTCTTATGCTCTCTGGGAATACCTATTTCTCTTTATTAGATACTAAGGGGATCCCACTGTAAGGTGCTCCTTAGCTGCTTTCTGTGTCATGAGGAAACTGTCTTCCAGCCATCTCCCATCACACAGCAAAGCCTACTGTTCATCGCAATTCTGGGCTGGAGTTACCAGTTACTCCATTTACTTACGTGACTTAAGCTCTGGAGTTACCAAACAGGTGTGGAATGACCATTCTTTGTCATAGAAAGTCAGTAAAGACCCTCCAGGGGAGCCCTGAGATAGAAATTGTGCATTTTGGAGTATGAAGCCAAGATAACTCATTTCAGCAACTCCCAATGCCTTCTTTGCCAGGGTCAGACTGAGAGTGAGATGATGCAAATGTAGGGGCACAAGACTGCTCCCCTACATGCTACCTTTGGTCTTCCATCACGTGGACTGAGTGTGTCCATGGTATGAGCGAGATGACCAGGAGCTGGCTAGTGAATTGTTGTATTGGGTTATATACAACAATGAATGATGAGTTGAATTCTTTGCCTGAGCCAGCTCCGAGGACCCCTCTGAACATGCTGAATGATGCATATTCCCTACAGGCTGCTTACTCCCTGGAGCTTCACTCATGAGTTAGTGCTACTCAGAGAGAAGGAAGGTATCAATTGCATTCCTAAAAAGAGTGAATTTATGCTAAAAATGATTAGAATTAGTGGAAAAATGGAGGACACAGGTTCGTGCATCTTAGATATTTTGGTTTTAAAAACTTACAGATTTCTGTTTTCTAATCATTCTTCTCTTCTCTGGAAGAAGAGAAAGGGAAAGTACTGGCCTCCATAGCTCAGCACTGTCAAGGCAAATAAAATGTCGTTCACTGTTATGCATAACTTTTCCTGCACAGATATTAGAGTTTTTATTGCTACGTGAAGCCTGCATTCTATGTCTATAAAGTATCTATACATACTGGAGACATTTAAGATGATGTGCAGAAAATCAGTGCCAGGAAATTTTGTGTAGTTTATTTGGGTGTTCGTGAGTTCATCCAGTATTGAAGTAATGGTAGAATCATAGAATCATTAAGTTGGAAAAGCCCTTAGAGATCATCAGCTCCAACTGTACCTGTCGACTACTAAATCATGTTCCCAAGCACCTCATGTACCTGCTTTTTTAAACACCTCCAGGGATGGTGACTCAGTCATCTCCCTGGGCAGCCTGTTCCAGTGCTTGATAAACCTTTCTGTGAAGAAATACATCTTTCTGTGATACGTTGTGACCAAAAAAACCGACATATTTTAACTGTTTGATTTCACACTTAGTATAGCACAACACAAATTCTGTTGTCAAAATTAATGGAAATACTGAAGTCCAATCCATGGTTTATACCACTTAAAAAGTGTAAGACAGGCATATGGCCCTATAGGCACTTTTAGCACCTTCACATTTTCAGAAGCTTTGCAAAAAATCTTATGCAATATAGAAGGTAGAGTATAAGGTTCAATCTCTGTATTTGAACTGAAAAGTAGTAGATTATTTAGGATGGAAAAAACTATAAAATTAAAAGTCTCTGTAAAATGTTAGCGTATTCTGCCTCTGTTTAATATAATAGTTTAAAGTGGCATTTCTAACCATTGCAAACACCTCAACGTAAAACTAAATTTATATGATGTAATGAAAGTGCATCATGCCATACAGATATAATTTCTATTCGTAGCAAACATCAGGAAGAATACAGATTTCCTCCAAGAAATCTACTGTGTTGATAACTGCAGTTCACAGACACAAAACGTCTGTATTTAAGTTGCCTCGTTTTTATGAAAATGGTAATAAAATTGCATCTGTATGTTTGCCTGTGTATATTTCTTTTCTCACGATCAGTGAATGTTTGCAGTTGGTAATAAATATTCAAGCACCTTGCAAATGTCCTACCAATTCCCTTTGCTGATCAGTGTGTGCCTGTGGGACTAGAATAGGAATGCATAATTTAAATATAAATTGCCTGATTTGCATATACAATTAGTCTAGCTGCAGCTTTGATCGTAAGCAAAAATTATTGTCCTGTATTGCCACTTAGATAGAATTTTAATTCACCTTGAATATTCAAAGTAAATTAAGCCTTGGCTGTATGGTTGAAGGGTATGATTTTTTTCCCCTCCTGAGGCTTTCCCCTAAACAATATTTATGGTAGGGTAATATAAGGGCATATTTTCAGCATCATAAAAATAAAGGCATAAGTTTTATCTCTAAATTCCCCTTCCTAGAAAACTTGAGTTCAAACATCTCTTGCAGGCATGCACATGTGTAACACACACAAACACAGATCAATAGAACTCCTTCATTTTAATTATTTCAGTTTTAGTTAGCACATGGCTTGAAGTTAAGTCTTTATTGTAATTTGTTTAGCAACTGAAAATTGAGACTTAATGTAGTCCTTATTTTTTAAAAATAACAAGTGCAGAGCTATGAGACAAAAGCTTTAAAACAGTTATTGATTTAGTATCTGTAGGTAAGAGTTACGTCTGTATGCATGTACACAAATCATAGAATCATAGAATTGCTTGGTTGGAAAAGACCTTTGAGATAATCAGGTCCAACCGTACCTGTCCACTCCTAAACCATATCCCTGAGCTCTTCATCTAACTGTTTCCAATACCTGCCGGGATGGTGACTCAATCGCCTCCCTGAGCAGCCTCTGACAGTGCCCAATAATGCTTTTGGTAAAAAAAATTTTCCTAATTTTCCTTTTCCCTCCACTCTCCCTCCTTGCACCACTTGAGGTCATTCCCTCTCGTCCTATCACCTATCATTCAGGAGAAGAGACAAACACCCCACCTCGCTACAACGTCCTTTCAGGTAACTGTAAGCAGTGATAAGGTCTCCCCTCGGCCTGCTTTTCTCCAGACAGAACACCACCAGTCCCTTCAGCCGTAACTCGTAAGACTTTACTCTGCAGCGCTTTCCCCGGCTTTGTTCCCTTTCTCTGGACACACTCTAGGACCTCAATGTCTTTCTTGTAGCGAGGGGCCCTGAACTGAACACAGGATTAGAGGTGCGGTCTCACCAGTGCCGAGTGTAGGGGCAGAATGACCTCCCTGGACCTGCTGGTGACGCCGTTGCTGATACAAGCCAAGATGCCATTGGCCGCCTTGGCCACCTGGGCACACTGCTGGCTCATGTCCAGTTGCTGTCAATCAACACCCCCAGGTCCTTCTCTGCCAGGCAGCTTTCCAGCCACTCTTCTCCTAGTCTGTAGTACTGCACAGGTTTTGTGTCCCAAGCTACAGTGGCTAAATGCACAAACTAAAACTCAAACCCATAACACAGTTATAATACTTCGATTTTAATCTACAGTAAAACATTTTTATTAGAAATCTACATTTTTAATTAAATAGAACATTTAATTAAGGTGGGGTTTAAGTGGATGAAACAATTAAGTGCAAACACTTGAATGAAACATGTCATAATTAGTTTTAATAGAGTGTTAATTGGTACTAGGTTTGCCAAGTTAATAATTACTGCTTATTAAATTTTCAATTAATCATTGTCATTTTGCTTTGAATAAAGATGAAAATGAGATAAACTAATTCAGGGGGAGGAGGTTTCCTTGTTAATTAGAGCAGTTAATTAAAAAAAAATTACTTGTTTTAGTTGTCAATTAAAAGACAGTTCATTAGTAAAATATTTCCACTCCTCCTGCATCAAAAGCCAAATAACTAATATGTGACAATCCATGTTTTCCGGAATAAAAGATATGACACTAGTATATACCAAAGAAACAGCTCACAGTTATTTTACCAGAACCGTGAGATTTGAATTTAATGAAGTTGTGCGCCTCTGCTCAGTGTTAATTGTGTGCTGAAGCCTTGCTGGCTGTTGTGTGCTCAAGTGCTCAGCGGAGCCAGGAAGTTGAGTCTTCACAGTGTAAACATGGGTTTGGAGGAGAGATCAAGAGGTCAAACGAACGTTCATAAACAAATTTCTATTTTGGCTCATAAAATTATATGTCCATGAAAAGATATTAGGCCAGTGATTTAAAATTTTTAAATAAACTCTTGAGGGTTTCTTAACATCATGTATTTATTTGTTAACTACGGAGAAAAAAATTGTTAACAAGACTAAATCCTGTCTTAATTTCCAGAGCTTAAAGATACATTCTTGAAAAAATCTGTGATACTATGTCTGAAATAATAATTCTCACCCAGTTTTCCAAGTAAAATGTTGAAAAAGGTTACAAAACTAATATGCCAGAAATCTGAAATGCCTGTAAAGAAGTGCTGACCCTGAATGAAAATAGCAAGAATCGTCACAAGTTTTAGAGACTTGGGAGAGGTTTTGGTGACAGGGAAGTAAAGAAGCATCTAGATGGTCCTAAAGAGTCTTGAGGAAACAGGTTCCTCTGTGTCATCCTTCTCAGAATGAATCTCAGAGGCTCTGCTCTGTTTCACGCACCACTCTATGTAGCCCGGTACCAAGTATCCTGTGCTGATGAGGATTTCTTACCTCTTTTGTAGAGGAAGCTGTCAATGAAGTAAAGCGTCAGGCAATGGCTGAGTTGCAGAAGGCAGTGTCGGAGGCAGAGCGGAAAGCTCATGACATGATCACTTCAGAGAGAGCCAAGATGGAGCGCACTGTTGCTGAAGCCAAGCGCCAGGCTGCAGAGGATGCACTAGCTGTTATCAATCAGCAGGAGGATTCAAGCGAGGTAAGGTCTTTGCTGTGCAGGCATCGCCTGTGGCTGGAGTCATAGGTGTATCTGGGTTAGCTTTAATGTAGCTGGCACAAACCATTTGCGTGACGTTGGAGTTCAGTGACCGCTACTAGTTGCACAGTAGCTTTGAGCACCTCTTTCAGGCACAAGCTAAGCTCCAAATTTTCTTGTCTATGTTGTAATCTGAGCCCAAAGTAGCTAGTGAACTTGAGGAGCTGCAGTCTCTCTTTTTAGCCACTGTTCAGGGTTACGTATAGCGCACATTTCTGTTCAAATTTAGCTTTTCAGTAGCTATATTTTAAAGCTCTTTAAACTACCATATTGAATAGATAAGAAGATTGCTTGATAGAAAATATTTCACACTCAATATTTCACTCTAATTTCAACAATGAAATGATTCATTGAAGAGATTGTAGAGCAAGGCGGCTAGAAGCTTGTCTGGGGACAGTGCTGCAGGTAGAAGTGATAAGTAGGAGATGATGGTTCTTGTTAGGAGAGAATGTGAATGTAGATTGGCAAGGGTTCCCTTATTTTGGATGTGTTGCTTTGGCTGCAGGGAATATTTGAGAGTTGAGGAGTGGGCAAATAGCATTTGGAAGAAGGAAAAATAGACTGAAAGAGCAACAAGGCATAAAACAAGAATAAGTATGTTAAGCCTTGATTTACTTTCAGATCTGAGAGTGGAAGCCTTGAATTGCTGTGGCATGGGACGTTGAGCAGCATTACTAGGTGGAAGCTGGGAGTGAAAGATCAGTGTGTGTTGGACCAGTGCTGTAGCAGTCTAGGTCACGTCCGTTACAGAAAAACAATGTTCTAAGTTTAAACTGCCCTTAAAAACAGACATGACACAGAGATGACATCAGTTAAAAGTTATTGTTATGTAATTATCTCTTAAGGCCACTGAAATGAAAGAACATTACCTTTATGAAGTATTTATTGTTCTTGTACTAGGATCTTGGCTGTAATAAACCTAATTTTTAGTGTAAATTCTAAATGACGGGGAGTCGGAAAAAAGAGTAGTGATACTTTTCATAGGGGGACATCTGTTTGTGTACGCTGCTGTCAAAGCACTTCTCATGAGCTTGTGGAAGGGTCACTTGATTTGAAAGATGCAGATGAACTAGCTGCACCATGCTGAGCAAACCGGCAAAAATCATGGGCAGATAAGTCAGTGGCATGCTGCAGTATGCATCCATAATTTGAGGAGCATAAGATTTTAATTCATACCAAGCTTCTCTGAAGATGAAAGACCATTGTGGAATGACTGAATGCCTAGAGTTTCTCCTTAATATGTAGCAGATGAATAACAAGGAGACAAAAGGAATTGATTTTCAGCATCTGCAAGTTTCTTAGGAAGAATGAGACTAGGGGAAGTGTATGTACCCTTTAAGTACTAGCTGTTCTATTGTAGATTAAATGAGACATAAATTCAATTTATTGGCATTTTGTATCTGAGTTACTCAAGGACGCGTTTCTTGCCCGGTATTCACAGAAGGGACATTTGTCTGACCTAGCATCATTAAAGAGCTGTCATTTTGAGTGTGTATATGTACAAGAGACTCCTATTGTTAAAATCTTAATTTAAAAGGTAAACACCTTTGGAGGAAACACCTAATTAAATCTGTTTAGTGAACTGACGTGGTGTAGGCAGGACAGAGGAAATACTTACTGCCAATACATACAGCTCATTCTTCCACAAGCAAATGTGGATCTAAAGGAATGCATAGGGAGTTTGTGTGCTGTAATTAACTCCTGAGCAGTCATAGGTCTGGAATAGGCTGTGTAACAACAGATATTTTTACTTGCTTATGAAGTTGTTCAATTATCAGAAACAAGACTTTAAAAAAGGCAAATAATTCTTCTAATTGCATTCTAATGAAATGTGGCTCACGGGGTTACAGATGTTCTCAGGCTGTACATCTTCAGGGAGGATACAAGCCTCCTCAACCCATAACAAACTACACACATGAGAGCTATTTAAAATGAAGTCTAGTGGCCTGGCCCTGCAACTTTCACCTCTGTGGTCATGAGTGGCACATCAGGGTGGCTGTTGTGAGGTAAAAATTGTGTTAGTAAACCTGCAGAAAGAACTGAAGTTTGCTCAGTTTATGTTTACAGGTGCTTGGTTATTGTGGAGGAAGATGACAGAGAGTTAGATGTGTCTGTAAAGTTTTTTATAATTAGCCCCTCTCTCACTTCTCATTATACCAATATCCAACGTCTTAGGTCGATGCTTCCTATGGTTACCTGTTAACTCAGGCTGGGTTTGGGTTTTTTTAGTAACTTGTAAAAATGGACCAACGTTTTCCTTAATCTTTGAGGACAGATCAGTTTGCCAGTGTTCAAAAAGGGTTTCTTTGGAAATGAGGCTTTTTGTTTATCAGGATTGAAAAATAAAACCTAACATTTGCTTTGATGTTCATTATCTCTTGATTTCTCTGTGACATCCCTCATTTGTCTAGGTTATAAGTCTCTCTGATTACAACTCTTGGCACTATGCTTCCAGCAGTGTGTGTTCCTGTGTATTAAAAGTCTGGAGTAATATTTCTAGAATCAGAATATTTCCAGTTACGAATATGAGAATGCTGAAGAGCAGTTTCTGCAGTCTTACAGGTCTAGAGGAAGACTGAGCATCACTTTTCATTTCTTATCCATGGCAGGACATTGTTTTGCTTTTTTTTAACCTAGAAGTAGTATTGCCACCTGCAGAACTGTCTGCAAGAAAACAGTGAAGCTGGTCATGTTGAACTGAGCAAAATAAAGGGTATTTAGGACAATGAGAAGACTGATAGGGGAGGTGTGATATTTGGAAGTATTGTGAGTTTTAAGAAATGGTCTGCAATGTTCTGAGAATCACCATATTACATAGTATAGTTTTAATTCTGACCCTGACCTGGTCCCTTGTTGACCTACTGTTACTTGCTTATTTGTGAATTATTCTGTGTGATTTAATTTATAGTGATACTGCTTCACTCTCTGTACATTTACTTCCTAAAGATTTCCGTAATTTTTGGCATAGGACCTTGCGACAGACCAGGACGTGTTTGTTGTTTTCTGATATTGTAATGAGAGATTGGTTGAAGACCAGCAAACAGAGCACACTGCTGTTGGAAAGTGAAAAGACAGGAGGAGGCATACCTGTCAGCATGGCTGTTCCTGTACCACAAATTATTTCTTTACCAGTTCCTTACAGTTCTTGACAAAGGATGACCCATTCATCAGTAGTTGACTTGGCTAAGTACAGAAACATGTGTGAGCAGCCTACTCTTTAGTGACTGCTGTGCTTGCTTAGGCTGCAATGTACTGTTGTGCAAATCAATTTTAATAGTAAGGGTGAACAGCTTAGCAAAGAGATCGGCTGCCCAGATTGTAGGGGGGATGGAAATCATCAAAACATCTGTCTTTCTGCTCTGGTATAAAATAAATAAATAAAATTCTGCAGATGCTGACATCTGCTCAGATAAAACAAGTATATAACTCGTCCAACGCTGCTTTTAAGAGATGTGTAATGTTAGGGCTTGTTTATATTGCATCAGTTTATGTTGGATGTGAATATCGCACTTACCTGACATTTTGAAGACAGCTGGATTCAGTCTCTGCTGACCAATGCATTGAGACTAGGACTGTGCCAGAAACCTAACTCTGAGCATTAGATGCTGTGATTCAGGCAAGCCTAGTTTTTAGGCTGGTATTAAATTTAATACATATGTCAGCTGATGTTTAAACTTTTTGTCTGGGCATCTCTTAAAAAGTAGAACATGATCCCCTGCAGTGGTGAGTGGTTCAGAGGCACCAGAGTCATGTGTTCAGTGCAGGATCAGTCCCAGTCTGATGCAAACATTGGCACTGCCCCAGACTCCTAGGCTGAGCCTGGCTAGCAAGGTTGCACATCTCTTGCTTCTCCATACTTCTGCTTCCAGGATTTAGCTTCTCTCATGCTGACTTGTATGAATGTAGATGTACTTCACACAATGAACAGTGGGTTAGTCAAGCCTCGAACTTTCAGTGATAGTTTAATAGAAGCATTTTAATAGAAGCATTTAAATGTTTGGATATCTTTGTGTGGAGTCCTGCATTTTGATGCAACATGGGAATTCCCAGAGTACTGATGTGTTTCCTTTTCTAACGGGTCTTGGATAGAATTTTCATAAACAACTTTGTTGGGTTTTTGTGCTTGTGTTCAGCAGCTTATACAGCCCTCATTTACGCCAATGTGGTTTCAGTGATTTCTGGATGTTCCTTTTCTTGTGGTTAGCAGTAATAGAGTTTTGAATGCCACGGGAATTGCAGAACTGGGAAAAATCTAGATTCTTCATAGCCAGCCATGCTTCCTTTCCTGTTAAACAGGGAAAATCCAGAATTTGCAGTCATGATAGACCATTGTTTGACTCTATATTAGGCATTTCAGAGTTAATAATCTCTTTTGACACGTCACAGTTCATTTGGGATTTTATTCTTCTTTAAGCCAGCTCTACACTTGGTCTCAGCTGGAGGTGTCGGAGGAAGGCAATACCCAGTTGTGGTTAAATATATCAAAGATGAAAGCGATGGGATGGGCAATATTATTGGCAAGTATGTGTTCTGGTACTGGAAACCACAGAAATAGAGGCCATTTGTTTTTGAGGATTTTCATGATGGCAAACAGAAGTTTCTGAGTTCTGTTGTTTGAAGATGGAAGCTTAAGTGCATGAGAATTAAGAGTCTGACCTAAGATAATGCTCTGACCTAAGACTGATGTTCCTTGTCAGTTGAAAGAGGAGGATGAAATATGATCAGTGGTGTAGATTCAGAGCAAGATTCCCATCTGTTGTAATTTAGCCCAATTTCATTGAATTAATGCATTTTCAAGGTAGTGAAGTTAAATTGAATTACATAGTCGAAGAATCTGGCCTTTAGTATAACCCCACTGTTTCACAGGAAAATCAATGCAGAGTTAAACTGTAGTCTAGTTCTCCTAGTAGTTTTAGCTGCATCTGGAACTCTATTATAAAGCAGAAGCTGGAAGTGCAACGTAGTAAGTCACTACCTAAAGGCAAAGGACATAGACGAAGTAGAAGCTTTGAGAGATCTTCTACTCCCTTTCCTGATGCATGATCAGCTCTAGCTGTATCATTCCTCTAAGATGTTTGATCTCTGTGCTCTCATGGTAGAGATTCTCTAGTGCCTCAAGGCAATTTGTACCTGTCCTTATAAAGACTCCTCATAACATCTCTTTCTAGTTTTTCTTGCAGATGTTTGATTGCATTACTTCTTCTGTTTGTCTGTGTAGGTGTGAGCATTGCCTGTTTCACTGCAATAGCTTACAAAATGTTTGACTGCTACTGTCCACTCTCAGGCCATCATCTCTCCCTAGGTTTGACAGTCTCAGTTTGTTCAGTCTCTTCTCGTAGCTTGTGTTTGTCTGACCTTGGATTATTCTGGCTGCCTTTCTCTGAGTTCTTTCCAAGTTTTACTTCTCTTATTTCATTTGCTGTATTTGAGGTGCATCATCCCAGCCTGGGCAGTACTCCACACTGGAACGTTGCTGGTGCTGGGAGGTGGAGAGTCTTAACTCACCCCATAGTCCTGCTTTCATGCCCTTGTATGACGACCAATTGCCACCTTGTCACCAACATGCACAAAGCACAGCCCGGGCCGTTAGCTGGCATCTTGAGCCTGGCTTTTCTTTGGCAGAATTTGGGCTGTGCAGCTATCAGCCAGCAGCGTGAGCAGAAAGCATCTGTTGCCAAAGCTTGCAGTGCCTGGGCCTTATCTTTACTGCTGTTTTTCACCACTCACACCTGGGAAGGAGCAATAAATAGCCACAGTGGTGAGGACTGTGGTGGAGTTCTGCACGTCAAATCCAGCTACTATTGTAGTGCATGCTCCTTATGGCCTGCGTTCTTGTTTATGCTAATTTGCACTATAGTAATTTTCAAATGCAATAAGTTGTTGCATAAATGCGAGCTGTAAAATTTATTTCGAAGTTCTTGTGTGTTATGTGCTTTTATTCCCACAATCATGCTAAAGCTGTAATGACCTGTTAAATTAGAAATAATGTCCAGTGGACAAAATCACATACCAGACAATGCAGGACACATTAAGTAATCATGTAAGGAGCCAGCTTAAAGCTTTGTCACTTCATTAAAATCTTGCACTTATGTATCATTTATCCTGTTCTGCACAGGCTGATAGTTAATTGATGACTATTTTAATAAGAAAGTTGAACAAATACTGTTAAAATTAAATTACAGTTTTCTGACATCAATACAGATCTTGTGGCAAGATAGTGAAATATCATCTGGTGGATCTGGTTACATCTTGGAGACAGTTCTGTCTGTGCAGATAGGTCTTCTCCAAAAACGAAAGCAAAATGAAGAATCCTCAGAAGTTGGCCTAGATTAACTGAATAGATATTTGAATAGAAAAAGGTTGAAATCGTCATCATAAATCCAGCACAATTGGAGCATACGCTTCAATGTTGCAATCAGATCCACACAGGGGAGGGATTCCTGCACCTGAGCAGGTGCTGGTTGACTTTGGTATTATTCCACGTGGAGAAAAGTGTCTTTTTGGAAGTCTGCATGGGGAAGTTTTGTATATGTGTGTTTATTTTCAGGTGAGGACATAAAAGGAAAGATGGGCCAACCCCAGGGCTGGCAGTTTAGTTGAAAACTGATAGCTAGGAGTCCAGCGGGTGTGGCAGTAGATGGAAATTCCGCACAAGCACAGTTGGGGCAGAATTATAACATGTCTACCAATTACAGTGCAAGCATCAAGGTGGCAAAAAAAGACTTTCACAAGTACGATATAAGTCCCTATTGTGGTGTAGCAAAAGAAAGTGAATCCAGGTATATCACAATTTGTTCTCTTAGTAGGTCAATAGGATGAGATGTTGTGTCTCTGTAATGCTAATACAAACTTGCCAGACTATTTTGGTGTATATGTAAATAGGTCTCTGTGTGCGTATGTGTGTTCACATGCAGTGTCCTAAAGTTATTTTTCATTGTGGAGATAAAAGGTCTTTAAAAAAGAGTGTTCAAGAATAGTACAGCTGTCCATTTCCAGGGGTAGTTTTACCTCTCCAGCACTGGACAGAGTTCGAGCAAAATGAACCTGAAACAGTGAACGGTGAATCAAAACCAGGTGATGTCAGACAAGGAGTCAGAATTCCAGATATTTAACTACCAGAAACATCTGTTTCTGTGTGTTGGTAATTCCACTTTTTTTTAAAAAATGTTTTTAAAGATGGGAACAATTTTATGAATTATTTAAAAAAAAAAAAGCCTCAACACATCTATCTTTAACTGCCTGGTTTAGTCTGTGTGTTTAATCAGTATGAATTGAGAAAACCATCCATGTTAAATTTCAATCTCAAAGAGCAGTTGAGCACTGGACATTTACTCTTCCTCCATCTGCCAATATGTGCCTATGCCAAAAAAAAGCCGCACACCAAACCAACTCCCCTATGAAAAAAAAAAACAAAAAAAAAGACAACAAATGCAAAAAAACCAAACTAGCAAAAAGGGGAAGGATGGAACTAACAGATGGATATTTTCTAAAGAAGCCACTTGACTCCAATTAAGTGTCTAATTTTCTTAAAATATTGCTTTGGATTTAGGTCTCTGATTCCGAAATTGGGAAATTCTTTTTCTGTAGTTGAGGAACATTACTTAAAGATTGGCGGTGTTCCAGCATCCAGCTGGCATAGCTGTAGAGTGTGTGAAAGTGAATAACGTACATATTCTGCAGTGGCTTCCCCATCCTGCCAAGGATTTAGGCTCCAGCTTAACTATTCACTGCCAGAAGTGCCACTGAGTCAAATGACATTAAAATCGAGGTTTTCCTGGGTTAACAAGTCTTACCTATGTGTTAGGTCTTTTTCTCCCTTTCTTGTCTTGCATTAGTTGCTCTCCACTTTTAGAGAACCATTTATTTACTGTGTCGTTTTCATTCTTTGTTTTAATAATCTGGCAGAGGAGCTAGATGGAGGTTTACTGAAATTTTTGGTAAGTCGGTGTGCTCCTGGTAAATTGAACATGAGGGCATGCATGGAGTTTGCATTGCTGGTTTTAGCAGATAGCTGGTTTTGGTTTGGAACAGGTTTCAGCTGCTTGCTAATGCCTTGACCATTGTTAGACAGAAGGCTGACCAGCAGTTCCCTGCCAGCTACTTCCAATACAAATTTTAGGACACTATCTAATTTCTCCCTTCTTTCCTCCTCCTCTTTTACATCTAGAGTTGCTGGAACTGTGGCCGGAAAGCTAGTGAAACCTGCAGTGGTTGCAACACAGCACGATACTGTGGCTCATTTTGCCAGCATAAGGACTGGGAGAAGCACCATCATATCTG